>NC_133618.1:616981181-617016181 GCF_048593235.1 Sminthopsis crassicaudata | reverse complement strand
TTGGCTAATTATCTCTGTTAGTGGAGATTTAATTAATGCCCTCAACATGGATTATGGTTCCACTTGGCCTCAAATGAATAAAACAATTTGATTGCTCCAGATGAACGTGACACAAAATTAAAAGTTGCCGAAAGACATTGCAATAAATTGAATGATTTTGCTCCAATTTATTATATTTCAAATTAAATTTGGTTGAACCTCCCCAAATATTCATCCAGATGCTGGCTACAGAAACATAAACTTGAAAGTTTATTATTGTTTAATTCCAGGCTTTTCTGTTTAGATTAGACTCTAACATGAAAATCAGCTGGAAAAATAGACAGGAAAGGTCAACCAAGTTCTAAAGCAGCAGGATATCCCTCCAATCAACCTACATCCTACTCAAAGGGAGAGTTTTTATAACATGGAATTTGGTTTAAGCAACTTCAAAATTAGTTTGTAAGTATTTCAATTCAATTTAGAAAAACATTATTTTTTCTGAACACCTACTATGTGGTAGGCCCTAAAGAAACAAAGGTAAACATGAAATAGTCCCTGACCTCAAGAAGCTTACATCCTTCTTGGGGGGGTGGTATGATGCACGAACAAACAAGAAAAATATAAGGAAAATTGAGGAAGGAGGAACATGTCAGGGAAAACTTCACAGAGAAAGGACACTTGAATTGAGCCTTAAGGGGAGACAAGCATCATTCAAGGTGGAGACGAGAAGAAAAAAAAACATTTAGACCCACAAAGAAAGCAGTGGAGATGGAATGTCCAGCCTAGGGAGCACTTTGTAAGTACTTCAGGTTATGTGGAATATAGAATTCAAGGAGAAGTTGTACTATGTGGAAGGCTGGAAAGGAAGGAAGGTAGATGAACTACTGAGGATTTATTTTATCCTACAGGCCATAAGGGAACCATTGAATGGGGAAGTGGTCACCCATGTGGTCAGAAGATCATTCTGGAAGCTGTGTGAAAGGCAGACTGAGGAAGGGAAAGACTAGGACAGACCAGCTTGCTTGTTTGCCATCCTTTCCTGCCCAGTTCTGCCAGCCTGCCTTCTGCCTAGCTAATATTGAATATTGAATCCTCCATATCTCTTTTTCTCCATCCTCTATCTCCATCTGCAATGCTGGTCTGTTTATACCATTGCCACTGAGAGCCTGGCAGTACCAAACATGGCTCTGAGTCTAACTAGCTGGCTTTAGACAACATTTTGCCCTTGCTCTGTCCCCTTCTCTCAAATGAAGATAAGCAGCTGTAGTCTTGTTTGTTTCTAGAGCAAGTGATCCCTTTGGGTTTGATGCCAAAAGAAAATGCTGGAGAGTGTACAGTTTTTCCTTGAATCCTGATGGCAACCCTGGGAGGAACATTATCATCCTCATTTTGAAAATCAGGAAAGGAAGGTTTTGACTGAAAAAAAATGACCATTTAATTATTAACTTATTATTGATGAATAATACTTTATATTTATGTAGTGTCTTAAAATGCTTTACATACACAATCTAATTTAGTTTTTTTTTTACAACTGTATTTGATGCCCATTTCACAGATGAGAAAACTAAGTGATTTTTCAGGTCACCTGGCCAATAAGTGTTAAAACCATCTTGAACCTGGTTTTTTTTTTTTTTTTTTTTTGAGATCTAATCCAGCTTATTATTCGTTCTAACACGGCTGCCTCTTGGTAACAATACTTGTTTCCCAAGCTGGTGAGTATATAGAATGCTAGCATTAGAAACAGAAGACCTGAAAGAGAATCCTGCCTTATTAGCTGTGTGAGCAAGTAATTTAACTTCTCTCAGCTTGTTTTCTCAACTGCAAGATGGGCATAATAATAACAGCACCTGCCTCCCAGGATTGTTGCAAGAATCACCCTTTCTCAAATGTTTACTAATTCTGTGACCTTGGAAAACTCACTTGGTAATTCTCAGCCTCAATTTCCTCATTTATAAAATTAGGATAATAATAGCACCTCGCTCCCAGGGTTGTTGTAAAGATCAAACAAGAGAGAGAACCTATGTAAAGTGCTTTGCAAATCTCAAAGCACTAAATAAATACTATCTATTATTATGTTATGACATATTATTATGATATAAACTAAAACGTGATCTGTGTCTGACATACTGGCTGTGTCACAAGGGGCAAATCATTCAACTTCTCAATATCTTTCTAAGACCATAAATTACAGACAGATGCTGATCTATCTCAAGTGAAGAACTTTTTATGATAAATCACTGGTCCAGTATCTTTTCCCTCACTCCCCATTCTAGCCATGAAGCCATAACCCCTCCCTGCCTCAGAATTCTTACATGTATCACTTGCAGTAATGGTATGAAACAGTTGCAGTATGAAATGGTTCTGAAACTCTAAAGGTCTCTAAAATGACTTTGCTGTTTAAGATGTAAGGAGTGGCCTGTTGTCTGGGAATGTAAAAAGGGTTCAGGGTAACTGACACTTTTAAAGCTAACAGAAGAGTGATGGAGGCACAATGATTGGGGAGAATGGAAGGGAACATGCCTAGGGCAAGGAAGAGAAGGGAGGGGGCCATTTGGAAAGGAGAATAAAGTCCTTAATGTTTCTCTTTAGACATTGAGTAATAGCTCACATCTCTGTATTGTGTAAGATCTGTGTAATGTATAAGATTAAAGGTTTCCAGACTCCTTTCCTCAATTCTGTGAGATAGTTGGTGAAAACCTTATTTGATGCTAGGAGGACTGGCCATTTTTTTCTTCTCAATGCATGGTAGTGCCAGGGAGTGGTTGGCTTCTCTACCATCCATCCCCCTGTTCTGGATGGCTTGGGAAACAGTTTTGAGTAATTTGAAATTTCCACTAGTTACTGATGTTTTTTTGTCTGGGTGTTTAAAATTTTATTTTTTTTTGCTGATCTTCTGGATTCATGGGAAATACTGATATAGACAAGCCCTTTGCCCTTTAGAAGCTGGAAGAGAGGGTACATTAGACTGCGATTTTATTTGGAAATAGCCTGGCATCAGCAATGAGAGCAAAGGGAGGATGAAAAGGGGTGTGATGTGTTTCTGACTACCAGGCAGAATCTTTCATGAGAGCAGGGGGCTGGAGGAACCAAAGTACCAAGGAAAAGTCTATCTGATGTGGTCCAGTCTCAGTACTAGGATAGTGAACTCTGATAGTGACTCCTGTGGTACTGAGAGAAATATGACAGAAGGGGGGAGTGCATTCTAGGAGCTTTGTAGAGTTGCAGTGGGTACCCTGTGTTGAGGAATGAGAGGAGAAATGCCATATGGAAGGCCAACATAATGCCTGATGTGTATGACTACAGGAGGATTATCCAGATCTTTGGGATAAGAAATTGTGTGTGTGTGTGTGTGTGTCTGTGTGTGTGTGTGTGTGTTAGAGACAGATAAACAACAGAAAGACACAAAGTCACAGAGATAGGGCAATGGAGGGAGAAAAGAGAGAAAGTTTCTAGTTGTCTATTATTCCTTTGCTATCACTCTTTAAATAACATACCTCGATGAAATTTCCAAGTTCCCATTTCCCTGGACTAAATCATTCTTCTTTCTCTTTCTTGCCCTAGGCATGTTCCCTTCCATTTTCTCCAGTCATTGCACCTTCATTACTTTTCTCTGCCCTTCAAATGTGAAAGGGATTTCTCCACCAGCAGGCGGTGTCCAGATTATTCTGAGTCCTTTTTGTATTCCCAGACAACAGATCATTTCCTTACATTTAAATAGCAAAGATGTAATGAGAGGGAGAGAGACTTACACACAGAGAAAGAGACAGAGAGAGACAGAGAGTCGAGATACAGAGACAGAGACAGACAGACAGACACACAGAGAAAGCTAGGGAGAGACAAGACAAACAGAAATAAATAAAAAAGAGAATATTTTCTGTAAGCTCTGAAAAGAGCTCTGTAAATATTTTTAGCTTTGAAAAATAAGGGACACTGATGACAACATTGGGATATATCATATAGTGAAGCCTCTAAAATTTTTGGGTGATAAATAATGGGCCAGTCACCCAATAAAAAAGAAAAAAACATTCAGGAAATTTAGAAGAAGTGAGTGAGAATTACAAGGAGTCTAACTCAGAAAAAACTTCCTAATAATCAGAGCCATCCATAAGTGGAACAAATTATTTCAGATGATAATTAATAATAATAATAATAGTGCTATAGCTAGCATTTATATACTGCTTTGAGATTTGTAAAAGCATTTTACATGTGTTATTCCATTTGATCCTCCCAACAGTCCTGGGAAGTAGGTGCTATTATTATTATCCTCATTTTATAGATGAGGAAAGTCAGGCTGAGAATGATTACGTGATTTGCCCAGGGTCACACATGTTTGAGGCAGAGTTTAAAGTTAACTGCTTCAGACTCCAATACTCGCCACCATGGGTTCCTCCTCAATGGGGTCTTTCAGTGATGTTTGGGCAATAAGGTTATTGTCAGGGATATTATAGTGGGCTTTTTTTCTTTCAGTTATGGGCTTGACTATGTTGCCACTGAATTATTTCTCTAAATTTCTATGATTCTATTAATCAGCCTTGGAGGGCTAGTAATGCAGGCATAAATTAGGATTTAGTCTAGGGGAACGGGGCTTGGAAATATAGAATATGATATTTATGGTATAATAGAGATGATTAAAAAAACCCTAGAAATCAAGAAAATTGGATTTTAGTCTAATCTATCTGTGTGATATCTGTGTGACTTTGAACAAGTCACTAAACTTGGTTTCTTTATTTGTAGATGAGAAGGTAGAAGGATATATATAGTCTCTAAAGTGCTTTCCAGGTCTAACCTTCTCTGATTCTGTGATCTGCACAGAACGAGCCTGAGGGGTAGAGGTGTGAATGATCCATTCCAAAGATGAATTAATCATTTACTGCCAAAGGCAGAACCTTAAATTGAAACACTAACCTTCAGGATATTGCAAGTTTCTAGTCTCATAGGAAAGTTTTCATCATGGATTTCTGAGGGAACATTTTATCTTTTCATTTATCTTATGGAGATAATACTCTCCACAGTGTCAGTTCTTCAGGAAAACAATTTCCAGATTCTTTTCTTCCTTCTCTAAGAAATTGTTATTCTCCCTTATTTGACTTGTAGTTGGCTTCCAAGTTTCCTGGGAATGGATAGGAGAGTAGTAGGTGATACAAAAGCAGTGCAATCTGGGAAGCTGACCATCATCTTTCCTTAATATTTTTTTTACAGTATCTTGCAGTAACTGAAATTGCTACTTTGGGGATTCAATTTATTCCCATGAAATTGGAGACAATTGTACCTTAACCTCCTGTTAAGGTACATATGTGTTATATGAAACATACATACATATATATACATACTATATATATACATATAATACTATAACTATATATATATATATACATATATATATATATATATGTATATATATATATATATATAGTTATAGTATTAGGTATGGAAGAGGACTTAGGATACACTGGTAGAATTGAAGGGCCTGAGGTCAAATTCTCACTTTTCCTACTATTAATTATATGACCATATGAGTAAGTTATGAATTTCTGGGAATCAAGTTTCTCATCTATCTAACTCAGAATTTGGGTTAGAAGGTCTTTCTCAGCTCTATAATATGAAAAAAGAAAGATGAAGTGACCATCTCATTCTCCCCAAGCTAGGGTGGAGCTTTGGATAGGGATAAGGCTCTGACCTTTGCTCTTGTGCCTTTCCCCTAAATCCCATGGAAGGAGTGAGTCACAGAATCACATAACTTCAGGGTTAGAAGGAGCTCAGAGGTAGAACAGTTCAATCCATGACTTCTACATCATCCTCAATGATTGATTATCCAACCTTTGATTGAAGATGGGGAACCTGGTTCAGTGAGGGGAAACCTGCTATCTCCTGCATGGGGTCAATCTGGGGCAGTTTCCTGTTAAATTTGATAAGTGTGAAGGATGGTGGAGGCTTTGTTTGGGACTTTGATTTAACTTTTTTTTATTATTAAATCTTTTTATTTTTCAAAACATGTGTGGACAGTTCTTCAACATTAGCCCTTGCAAAAATTATCTATTTTGTGATCAATAATGATCTCTAGTTCATCTTTGGTCACAAATTCCTTCCTTCTCCACAGAGCTGAGAGGTAAACTATCCTATGTTCTTCTAATTTGCTTATACTATCCCTCTTTATGTCTAAATCATGAACCCATTTTGACCTTATCTTGGTATATGGTGGTAGGTGTGGGTCAATGCCTAGTTTTTGCCATACGAGTTTCCAATTTTCCCAGTATTTTTTGTTGAATAGTGAATTCTTATCCCAAAAGCTGGAGCCTTTGGGTTTGATTTAATTTCTTATTGAGATCTACAGCTCATAGGGTTGGAAGAGACCTCAGAAGCCATCCAGCCCAACTCTTTCATTTTGCAGAAGGGTAAACTGAGGCATTGAGTGATTAAAAGACTAGTCCAAAATCACCAAGTGATAGAAGTGGGCTTTGAACCCACATTCTCTGGATCTCAATACAGGGCTCATTTGTTCTATATCATGCCTCCCCTTAGTGCTGTTTGGACAATGGGTCTCAGTGATTGTGGATAGCTCAGACAGTTAATTCAGATTCTTGTAGGATGGACACTTTTGGGAGAAGTCAAACTTTAATATTAGACTTAAAAATATACTGGCCTTTTTGGTTTTATTTTAATCTCCTTTTCTAAGGAGAGGTCAGAGATCCAATACTTCAGAATGGAATTTGGTCCTTAGAGGGCACCTAACTACTGGCACAATACCATAGACTGATTATCTCTTCTCCTTGGCATTAGAAAAGCAGTTTAGGAGATGGCTGCAAAACTAGAGAAGAAAACTAAATCATGCTAAGGACAGAAGAGAAATCTAGATTTTACCCTCTTCTATTATTGTGAAGTAAAGATTGTAGTTCCAAAGGAAGTTGCCTGTTCAGCAACAGTCCTCCTCCTCCTCTCCCCCCAATTTTTTTGTTTTTGTTTTTGTTTTGTTTGTTTAAGATCTGAGGGAGTTGAAGCCTTCAGGGAGGTATTTATAAAGCTGTAAGTTTGTATTGGTTTTGGAAGGGGAGGTAAATGTAGGACTTCTTGGAATATTAAGTGGAGGTGCCAGTCTAGAAATCCCTAGAATGCTTTCCTTTCAGAGGAAGTCTAAACTACACAATGACAAGTCTGGATTCCTCTTTAGTAAAAGAAGAACTATTCACTGAATATTAAAGAATTGCCTCCTTAGAAATCCCCTTTGTTTTTCTCCCAAAGGGTGGAGATACAAAAATGAAAGGTTTTAGGACCCTGAAAGAAAGTGGGACTCACCAGAGAGGAAGGTGAATTGTATTCATTGTCTATGGGCTAATTTATTTTTCTTTATTACATTTCATCTCATTAGATTTGCCCAATGTTTGAGCCTCTTAAGATAATTTTGGACACTGATTGTCATACAATATGTTAGCTATAACTCTTGGATTCATGTCATTTGAAAATTTAATAAGCAAGTCATCTATGACTTCATTCAAGTCATTGATGAAAATGTGAAATAACAGGGATCAAAAAGAATCTCCAGGGAACTCAAATAGAGACTTCCCTCCAAGGCTCTGGAATCCTATGGAGTCTTCTCTGAGCTCTTTGAAATATATACTTCTGAAATTTAGTGGGCATATTAGACAAAGTTTAATTTTCCTCTTCTCAATCACACATTTAAAATAGAGTGGTTATTTCTCTCTTATCTCTTCTTAATCTCGATATTCCTCATTAGTCATGATTCCTTTTTGCATAAAATTTCTACTTGTCACTTCTCTTTCTCATCTCTTAAAGGAAAAAAAAAACTGTCATCAAGGCAAACTAAAACTTTATGAGCTGCTCTCTTTTTGGCAATCAATCAACCAACCAGATTTCATTAAATATCGACTATGAGATAAGTACTGTAAAAAGTATGTAGGATATAATAGATATGACACAGTTCCTGTCTTAGGAAAGTGAATTTTGATAAGGGATTTGGAGAGGAAATAAATGCCTGAGCAGAGAGGTATAGGGAATTGAAACAGAGAACTTTATGGGATCCCTACGTTGTTGGAGGGGGTAAGAGTTAGTGGGAGAATAAAAGGAAGAGGGGGTTCCTGAAGATAAACACTTTATTTCACAATTTTATCTAAAGAATGCTGCAATCCACAGTCATGGGCCAAGAATGATTGACCTCTGTCTTTTCTTATCATCACAAGAGCAATCAACATTTCCCCTACTAAGACTTAGCCCTGTTTTTGCCTTTTAGACAGTTTTCCTTAATAGCAAGGCGAGTGGTCTCTGAGGAAATTGAGATAAGAACATCAGCTTCCCAGGGAATTTGCTTTATTTGGAGTATCTTGGATATCTGGACCACTATCACCAGACTGATTTGGAGTTAAGCAGAATGATTGAGGAGTGTGCTCTGGGGAGTGGTCTGTATATGGCTTACTTTGTGAGAACTTTTGTTTAGTTTTCTCAGTGGAGACTGATCCCTTCTTGGCTCCACTCCTGAAATCACTAGAGGGGCCAATCTGAGAGATGGGTCTACAGAGACACCTTCATACCAATATTCTAAATTAGAACCAGGGAGTCAACTCAAGCCTCACTTATTTGTTGTCCCAGTGACTGGTATTTACCTCCTACTATACTAGTCTATATAAATCAGAAATGAAGTTTTTTTTTTTATATACTATACACTAATCTCTTATTTAATTCATTCCTATTCCTGCTGGGGCTGCTAAGTAGCACAGAACACAGTGTGCTAAGCATAGAGTCAGAAAGACTCATCTTTTTGGTGCAAATCTTGTTTTAGACTCTGGTCAAGGCATTTAACTCTGTCTGCCTCAGTTTCTTTATATGTAAAATAAGCTGAAGAAGGAAATGGCAAACTACTGCAATATCTTTTCTAAGAAAACCCCAAATGTAATCACAACTGAAGTGATTCAACAAGAATATCATTCCCAGTCTCTTTTGTCCACTTCTTCAGCCATATCCTATGATTTAAAAAAAATTATTGATAGCTTTTCTTTTTATATCAACAAAGTACAAGCTCTAAAGTTAGAGAACCTGGGTTCAAATCCCACCTCTGACAGGATGGATTTAGTTCTAAGGAGACAAATATTTTACCTGGTTACTCTTTATATTCCTGTATACATAAGTGGGAACCATTATAAAGTCTAAGCTATTATTTATTGACAGCTAATTTTTATTCTTGATCAGGAAAATTAACCATTTCTCTAATATTTGAAGCCCCTAAAGATTCTGTGAGCAGTGAGCAGTCTTTAATCTTTGTGCAGAACAGAATAATCCATGACTCAGGAACCTCTTTAGTCTGTAATTCAATTCTGCAGCTCATCAACATTTGTTAGCCTGTATAGCCATCTCAACAGAAACATGGAATCCAATTAGGGGCTGAGATTGCATCAGCTGTCATAGATCATTGTTCATCTGGCACCATCTGGCCTTCCTTGAAGCTATCAGAGCCCAGCACCGGTCAGGCAGGCAGGCAGGCCCAAGAGTGACCTTCAGTTTTGATTCTCCCCTTTTCTCTAAATCTAAGCAATATGTAAGTTTTGGGCAGTTATAAAAAGAAATGATAATAGTAATTAGCATTTATATAGCAACTTAAAGTTTTCAAAGTTCTTGATAAATATTACCTCAATTTATCCTCACAACAACCCCAGGAGGTAGATCCTATTATCATTCCCATTTTACAAATGAGAAAAACCGAGGCATAAGTGGTTAAGTGATATTTCCAGGGTCATGCATTTAAGTATTTGAGATTAGATCAAGTCTTCCTGTGACCTGGTCTAGTGCTCTAGTCACTAGAGGATATTGATATATCCTCAATATATTGAGGGGATATTGAACTGACTTCACTTTATATGAAATGATTGCTTTAATACTGACTAATGATAGTTCACAATACCACAAATCTGTCTGTGAAACAAGACAGTGTGGTGGCTAACACTGACTTGTGGCTTGCCTTTTGGCAAGATATCCAATCTCTGACTCCGTTTTCCCATCAACAAAATGCAAAGGTGATGATTGCCATTTTTCTCTCCCAGGATGGTGGTGAGGATAAATGAGGGAAGAGATGGTTGAGTATAAACTGTTATAAGTGATTAAGTAAATAGAAATCATCCTAGTTACCTTGGAAAGCTTCCAGAGCCAGAGACACCATACAGAATCATGTGTTCAGAGGTTTCAGAATCCCAATGAGCCCCTTTCATTTGTACCCTTTACTTGTACTGACCTGTCCAAAGAAAGAGTTTCCAGCCAAATGATTACTACAAACCCCAAAATCCTTAGGTTTTAATATACAAATCTTTATTAATTTGCAAAGTACAACAAAGAATTCAGAAATTCTCCAATAGGGAGAGTCAGTTATTGCAAATACATCCAGTCTCCATAAGAATTTAGTTGCTGTCAACAATTGCTATTGGAGTCTGGCAACTCTTTTCTTTGCTCTAGCCCTGCCGTGCTTTCAGTCTCCCCAGGAACGGCTGATTTGGCAAATAAAATAGATCAACTTCAGCTTCTCATGTCATGAAATTTAGCTTCCACTGATCTCCCAGAATTTCTAGATGAGGATAGTTTTTTTTTTAAAGATACTGGCGATAATCAATTAATAATATTTTAAATTGTTATAATTGTGTTCTGTTTTCAGTCATTCCTAATTAAATCTTGTGATAACTTGCCTTGAACTAAATGATTTAATTCTATCAGATTCAAGACATGTGGCTAGTTTCACATGGGGCTTTGCTTACCTGAGGGTTATCAAAGACCCCTTGGTATTGTGATTGCATTTAGTACCAATTCTTAATTGAGCCCCCTAGGTTTCCTTATTCAGCCTGATAGAGAGTTTGGGCTATGTTCTCTTGTGCTGGGAAGACAGAGCAACATATTTGATTCCAACTGCTTGAAATAGTAGCTTGAAAGGGTTGGAGATTTTGTAAAAAAAAACCCCAAAAAACCAAAAAACCAAAAAACAAAACAACAACAAAGAACAAAGAAAATAGAAACTCTGTAAATAAAAGCTTGTTGCATGTGATTTCCCCAGTATTGACAACAATGGTATCCTGTAATTCTAATTCCCATTTCTGACATTTTCTTCTGCCTCTGGAAGCTTCAGGAGTCATTCCCAACCAGATTCAGCAGAGCTGTCTTGTAGTCTCCACTAGTGTCTCCCTAGAAAAGTGTCAAGAAAATGAGAGTTAATGGTGATCAATTAATCCACATGTTTATTGTTAAGTCAGGTGCAAAGTAGCTAAGGACCACTAGATGGTGCAGTGGATAGAGCGCTGAACTTGGAATCAAAGACTCATTTCCATGAGATCAAATATGGCTGCAGATACTAGCCTTGTGAACCTGTACAAGTCATTTAAGCCTTTTTGGCTCAGTTATCCATTTATAAAATGACTTGGAGAAGAAAATGGAAAACCTTATCGAGGCAACCCCAAATAGGCAACCCCAACTCGCAAGAAGTTGAACACGACTGAACAAGAAAATGTGCAAAGCAATTTGTTAGGTATTAGAAGATACAAAATTAGATAAGAAGTCTGTCCTCATGAAACTTTTAATCTTATAGATTAGCATTCATCTTATCAATGAGATTATTAAACTGAACAATTTCAAGACAAAAATTCATTGTGGCATATGGAAAGCTTGAGAGACATGGTTTCTGGATAATTGTTTTATTAATATCAACATAAAAGAACGGCCATTTGGCCATCTCTCCTAGCTCAAAGAGCCCTTATGGAACCCACTCCAAGCTTATCTTTCCTTGGAAGACTGGGTGTTCTTGAAGGTAGACATCAACTCTTATTGGTTAACAATTAATGAGAAGACTGATTATTATAATGAGAAATGAGTTTATTCTAAGGAAGCACTAGGACATGTGATCAGAATCACTCAGTTTTAGTCAAAGAGAATTATCTGTGTCCTTATCATTAGTTTGACAAAAGGAAAAATTCATATTTCCTCAGATTTGAATAAAACACAAAGGACTGGAATCCATTAATTCACCTAACTATCTTTTGAGCAGAGCTGAGTTCTTCTCAGTATCAGTCCTACACTTCAAAGTCTGTCTGAATAACTTGCAGGGGCAGATTTCTGAATAAGTAAAAAGAAAAGGGGAAAAACCTTGGTCCTAATTCAATTATTAGTTATTAAATAGAAGGAAAGAATAGTCATTTCTCTCACCACTGATATGAGAAGACAAGTAAATTTTATCATAGTTGGAAAGGAGAGGGTAGGAGAAAGTAGTTAGGAGGAAGAGAGAATATGTGTTGTGTTCAAGCAGAAGAAAGTAGGTATATTTAATATCATCAAGAAAAAAAAATCTTAACCATCTCTCTTCACTCTGATCTTTCTTGGACAAAGAGGTCCAAAGGTCTGATCTTATATTTCCTAAGTAGCTAAATACTGTGTTTTGTTGATAGATACTTGCTACCCGGTGCTCCTTGGTACCATGCTGCATAAAAACTTTATTACGAGAAGCATTGGATTCACTTCAGAGGCTGCATTTCATTAAGTGAATATTTAGCTTAAGAGAAAATTTCCTCCTTTTCATTCTATAATTTCTGATGGTCAAGCTGGAGCCAATAAATTAATAGGGATTGGATGGAATATTCAATTCTAACACCAAATTGACCTAACAACTACACAATAAAAGCTAATAGAATCAGCCCTCACTTGTTTATTGATAAATAAAGGTCTGGTGGCCTTATTAGCATAATGATCCACAGGAAGTTGAGGGGAGATAGAGAGGAGAGAGGCAAATGGAAGCACACAGATAAATAGAGACAGTGGGTATATATATATATATGTGTATGTATATATATATATATATATATATATATATATATATATATATACATACATACACACACATATATATAGATAGATAGATATAGACATACATATAGACACACACACACATATATATAGATATAGATATATATAGATACACACACATATATATAGACACACACATATATATAGATAGATATAGATATATATAGACACACACACACACACACACACACACACACACACACACACATATATATATATATACACACACACACACACACAGAAAGAGAGAGAAAGACACACACACACAGACATATAGATAGAAACAGAGACAAAGATAGGCACACAGAAAAAGCCAGATGTATCATGGGAGAGACACAGAGTGGAAGAGAGAAAACACTTTTTCTTCAAAATTTCTTGAAAGTGGAGCAATTAGAGAATAGAATTCCCATGAGAAAACCTGAGGCCCGAGATTTATGTTGATGGAATTCCTATAATGGGGCTGTAAGTGATTCTGGAGATTTACATAGATGTTCAATACTAGTGATTTCTAATTGAAGAATTTTTGTTTTGTATGACTAATATAGAAATATGCTTAACATGATTGTACATGTATAATCTATATCAGATTGTTATCTTGGAAACAGGCGGGCAGGAGGATGGAGAAAAATTTGGAACTCAAATTCTTATAAAAGTGAATGTTGAAGGTCATCTCCATATATAATGAGAAAAAAAGTATTAGTAAGTGTAAAAAAGAATTTTTGTTTTGTTTCCCTTTTTCTTTTCATTAAAAACAACCCTCTAATTTTGTAACCTGCCTGTTCATTGCCTGAGGCTTCTTGGGTGGAAATTATGAGTCAAAGGAGTGCAGAAATTATTTCCCAGAAATATACCTGTCTTCTTCAGTTCATGAATTAGTTTCTAATGACTAAGATTTAGATAACATATTTAAAAATGAAGCTGGTAACTATGCTAAATAAAAAAAGCAAGTCTTATTTCTAAGCCACATAGAAAAATTTCCAACTCTAATAGAGATAGCATTTAATATCTGTAGTAAAGCAACACAAATGAACAGAAAGATCGCCCATAAAATAGGATCATGTCTGGGGCCTATTTTGCTAACTTGTTTTCTGTTAGAATGTGTTTCATATTTTTATACTGATACTCCTTACTCAGCCCACAAGCACATGCTCAGGGTACTCAACAACAATTACAAGGAGCAGGATAGCAATACTACCACAATCAGGGTATTGATTACCAATGAATCCCAGTCCAGAGAGGCCTTTAGGAGGCTGCTTAGTCATCACCACTGTCAATGATCAGGGACTACATGAACAGATGGAGCTATTCTGTCCTTGTAATTGCCCAGTGGCCAGCTGGTAACTTCATTTAAAAACAGCATATTATTAGTGGAAATAGTAGTGTACTCAAAGTCACATCTCCCTCCAAACCAGGGTTGCTGCTTATTAAGGACATGACTTTAGTCAAATTGCTTTTTTTACTGTAAGCCTCAGTGTATATAGCCATGGAGATATTGATATTTTCATTGCCTATCATCCACAGTCATTGAGAAAAAAGCAAGTGTTGTATAAATGCAAGCTACTCTTTATCAGTATTTCAAGGCCATCCCCAATGTTTGCTCAGTGCAATTCAGGTGGTACTTTGGAGGACATGGATAGAGACAACTTTACTTAGAGATCTAAGTATGATTTCCAACTACCAATTAACTTGATGTGCCCAGCCAAGTCAGTCAGGGGAAAAAGTTTGACATTTAGGTCATAGATATAAGCATTATTTCAGTTATATGAGAAAATGTCTGAAGTGATCCTTTCCTTTTCTCCTCTCTCCATCTTGTATATTTTCTTCCAATCAGGGAAGAAGGAAAAAGGGAAGGAGGAGATATTCATCACAAGTTTCATCAGGAAATTAATATTCTTTCCAGATCCCTAAAGGAGGCTCATTTATCAAGATAGCAGAAGCTGACATTATATATTAGAAGAAAGAGCTTTTCTTTGGGGAGTATTCACGTGATAAGCCTTTCATTTCCACGTGAGAAAAAAGTTCAAGTGTATCCTGGGGAAAGGGATACTATTTTTAAAATAAATCATTAATTCAACAAATAGTTACTAAGTTTACTATTAAAAAATAAAGTTTGTAGGTAACTGTAGCTTTGTGTGCAAGCATATCTGAGTTACAAAGGGGTGTGTATTCGTGCATGTGTTTCAAATTGATGACTAAAAATGGTCCAATTAATAACAGGTAATATTTATATAGTGCTTACTATGTGCTAGAAATTATGCTAAGTGCTTTATAATTATTATCTTATTTGATCTTTATAATAATTTTGGGAGGTTGATGGCTATTATCACCCTCACTTTACAGATTAGGAAGAGAAGGAAAAAATATTTTAGATGACATATCCAGAGCTCCCGACTTCAGACCCAGTACTCTTTCTACTGTACCATCAAGCTGCCTCTGGTTTGGGGAAAACCTCACTCAAACTTTGATGTCCTAGCAGTATTTTAAAAATATTTCTAGTTAGAAGATTCTGAGCTCTGAGCTTATCTCTCTCTCCAGGTTTTATAGGAAGGCTTTGAACCCAAAGGTCATTCACATTAAAGTATGAGCTCTTGTGGATTCAACTTCACTTTAGAAGGAAATAATCTGATACATGCTGTCCAAGTATCTAATTAGGAATGATAATTAGGAATTATCTTGTCAGGTCTTGGACTAGCAGGATGTAGGGCCTTGGGCAAGGGATGCTCAGCTTTCTTGGGGAGATTTGGAATAAAATTTTGGTCACCTTATCTGGAAATAAGATTATCATGGTGTATTTTCATGAAGACTAGGGGATTTGTGCAGATTGTGTCTGTTTAGTATAGAGCTTTCTAATAACTAGCACTATCTAAAAATGAGATGGACTATATTGGGAGCTAAAAGATGCCCCCTTACTTTAAGCCTACAAGTGAATGTCAAACATCTACTTATCCAGTAGGCTGTAAAACTTTGCATCACATAATTCAGATAAGGGTTAAAACCAGACCTATGAAATTCTTTCCAACTCTGAGATTCAGTGATTCTGTATATGACACAAAGTCCCTACTCCTGAGTAAGGAGAGGAAGAAGAGCTTCAATAAGGAGTCATCCTTAGTAGGGCTCCTCATTGCTAGAGCTCACAATGATGGAAGGAAAAACTTTTTAAAATCAGACCATAAGAGTGAAAATAGTTTACCTTAGAAGGTAGTGAGTTTTTCCTCATTAGAAGCCTTCAGGTGAAAACAAGAGGACCATCCATAAGGGGATAGAGGTTAATTCTGATCTGGTTTTATGATAGATAACTTCTTTCTGACACTGAAATTTTTTGTGATAATGAGACTGAGACTGTCCACCTGTGCTCTGCTAAATTCTTTCCTTTAAATAAAAATCTTCCTTTAATGCACTTTGGCCAGCATTCTTCTAACAGGGTCACTGGGGTCAGTCTTTTGGTTTTCCCAGTAGAGGATTCAAAACCTTAGTAGCAAATTCTACAGTAAAAAATGGTAGTAATGCTGGCCTGGTAAGGGGAAGCACATGGCTCCAGAATTTCTTTGCCAGATTCTCATGACCATTATTTGCACTATAAGGGGGGGGGGGAGGATGTTCTCGGAACGGATTCTTAAAATTAAATCTCTTAGGACTATTACTTATCACTGTCCCTAGGAAGATTTTTCTATTGCATCTGAAAAAGCCAGAGCTTGTTTTCATATTTTGAAGGGCAATGTAAGTTCATTTCTGGGACAAAATACTTTAGAAGATATTAATCTACATTCTAGTTTCTGTTTCATCCTAAAATATAATTCTATATATCTAAAATTTAAAGTTCTCAAAGCACAGGAGAATTGAATAATTTCAAAATATCTTTGGGTACAAATTCATACTCTAAATGGCTTAGAGGCAGCCCAATCAAAATTCAGGGAAGCTAGGTGGAACAGTGAATAGAATGCTGGACCTCCAGTCAGGAAGATTCATCTTCCTGAGTTCAAATCTGCTCTTAAATGCTTACAGTGTATGACTCTGGCCAAGTTACTTAATTCTCTTTGCCTCAGTTTCTTCATCTGTCAAATGAATCGGAGAGGAAAAAAGATAAACCCCTCCAATATCTCTGCCAAGAAACCCCAAAATGAGGTCATAAAGAGTTAGACTTAACCAAAAAATGACTGAACAACAACCATCTAAATTTATGGTTCACTGGTAGTTCATTCCTTTATATAGTTCAAGCTAAGTACATTTTGCTTGAGGCAACAAAAGTAAAAAAAGAAAAGCAAATAAAAATGTGGGTTGTTTTGACTTGTTTATCAGTAGGAACTCAAAAGTTACTCCATGAATTTGTTAAACAGAACCTGAACACTGACATGCTGCTACTGCTTCAAACTCTGTTTAGTCAAAAGTCCTTTTGAGGGATGTTTTCAGGAGATGATTTCAGGAAATAGTAAAAATGAGAAGGCATTTTGAAGGGTTCTCTTATGAAAGAGGGATTGGATTTTTTTCTTTAAAGTACCAGGCAGTGGAATTTAACCTTTATTTGGGAGACAATAGGATTCTCAGATTTTTTTTTTATCAGAGAGATGATATAATTGTGTCTGTGTGCATGAGAACAGTAAATTAAATGGGTAGAGGATAAGGATTTACTCACCATGATCATGCTAGAAAGAGACTTCCCATACAACTTCTTAAACTCATTCTTGATGAGGTTTAAGTCGATCTCACTCCTTGAAACAATATTTCGGATCAGGGTACCATCCCAAGTTCCTAATCCCTAGATTAAATAGTTACAAAATAGATATTACTTCTGGCCTTTTCAAAAGAAAGAGAAACTTATTAAGTTTCACTTAGACTTCAGTTAATGAAATATTTCCATATATGTTTTGAAATACAGGAATGAAATTCATTAATTTAATGTAAAGTATCACTCTCCATGATTTCTCTTCCCAACTAACAAGATTACCATTAAATTTGAACCTTTTCACTTTCTTAATAATAAAATTTGAAAATTTTAGTGGTTGTTAAGTGAGTTATGTAAAAAACATTGATTAATCAAGACCTTAAAATAATAAATAACATTTGAGGACATTTATCCTTGTTATTTTACAAGTAAAATCTTCCTAATAAAAGTCTACCCAGACCAATTTAGTTTGAGAATAATGAAATATTGTCTTCTGGAGTCTGTGTTTGTTTTATTTAAGCTGTTTTTCTTGATTTTGTCTATTTAATTGTCATTTCTACTTTCTCATATAATGAGGTACTTCACATAGTGACAGTAAAAATGGTAGTGCTGTCATCATTAATGAGGGGAATAGATTGTTACAGAACCCTGTTCCATCTCACATTTATTTGTCACCTTTCTTGCAGTTTTGTTTACAAAAATTCTTGAGGAGATTTGGTTAATCAGATTTTAAGCCAATTTTTTTATGTTCTTTTTTTCCCCTTGATGACTTTTTGCTGTTTTATGTTTTTCTCTATCATACTTGTCAATAAAGCATTGGAAATGAGTTGATACTCTAAACTAGTAGTTAAATCGCTCTTTTAAGCAAAGAGATCACTTTTTTTTTTCCTTTTGGCTGAGGTAGTTTGGAAGATATTTATTTTTATGCACTGGCTAAACTTCTCAAAGGGATAGTGGTAATCAGAGGTAATACTTTTTCCTTTATGTATTTGCTATCTTTCCAGCTCAGCAACTTTTAAAAATAAATTGGTTTGATGCTGTTAATTTATTCATTCAAATAGTTATTAATTCCTCACAGTTTAGAATACTTTGCTTAGTGGATTTAGAGGTATAAAATTTAAATAATACATGATTCCTGCCCTCATAGAACGGTTAATCTAGTAGGAGAATCAGCCAAAACCATATCCAACTATAACATTCAAATGTTTTGATAAATATATTAGAGAGTTAGAAAACAAAGTGTTATGTAATTCCAATAATGAAGGTCATCCCTTTTGGGGGTTCAGGAAAGGTTTTCTGTAGAGGGTGGCATTTAAAATTAACTATAAAGGTTAGGTAGAAATTAAAAAAAATAATGGAGGAGGAAACAGAAAGTACAAAGGCAAGAAATAGTACCTGTATCATGTTCAGGGGGCAGTGAACAGACCAGTTTGGAAGTAGAGTGAATGAGAGGAATAAAATTAAATGTCTGGAAAATTAGTGTCAATCTATTGAAGACCATGAATGCTAGGCAGAAGAATGTGAACTTTATTTGGCAGGCCATATGATGTTTTGAATAGTTAAAGGACATGCAAAGATTGATGAGCAAGAAATAGTCTATGCGAAGGATTGTTAGGAGGGATATAGAAAACAGAGAGAAGAATATCTGTTAGGATCTTTCAGCAACAGTCTAGATTGGTAATAATAAAGGCAATGGGAATAGAGAAGAGGAAATAAATATGTCATGTCACAGATATGAAATCAGTGAGACTTAGGAAATAACTGGTTAGGAGAGAGAAAAATCAGAGATAATCTCAATGTAGAAAACATGATAGACTAGGTGAATAGTAGTGTCTGTGAATGAAAAGTCTAGAAAAAAGAATCAAAAAGCAACATGTATCCTTGATCTTTTTCCTGGTCCTAAAAATTATAGACATTGGAAAAAGGAATCTAGTGGAGACATTTATAGAGGTATGGTAAATAGCAGAGTTTCTGTTAAAATTAGAAGGTTGAAGCATATTGATTGAAAAGATTAAAGATTTGGGGGAGTTCATTGAGAATTGAACATTAGTCTGAAAGGTCAAAATATTAAGATATAAAAGATGGATATCTAGTTTGGGTTGGAATTTAAATTGAAGTTCACTCAAGGAGAAACAAAGAGACATATGGTAGCCATAAGTAGGATTTAACAAAATTATCTTGTATTTATTTTGTTTATACTATATAAATATATGCTCTACCTTTTCTCTCCATTTACCATTCCTCACCATGTCAGTTTCTTGAAGGCAAGGACCATTTTATTTTCAGCTTTATAACTTCAGCCCTGCCACAAGACTTAACACCTAATAAGTAGCTAATAAATGATTTTTGATCAATAAGCACTATTTTCCAACCATATTTACTCAAAATGTCTCCTTGGGAAATAAAAGAACTTTTGATAAATAGAATTTAGGTAAGAGGAAAATTATTGTTTATTGAAGAGGTTTAAAGCTACATACACACACACACAAAAAAAAAAAACACCCAAAAAAGCCAAACCCCAAATCATCAGTTTTCCCATAAAACCCAGGAACAAAGAATTTTGAAGAAGTTGATAGGTTAAATTATTAGCACAGCCTCACCTTCATGGAACAGTACAGCCTCTCTGCAAAGTATCTGTGAATGTTCCTGGTGCACTTCACTAGACAAAAGGAAAGATTTTATTAATCCTTTAGAATCCTTTATCATTATTACCTTTATCATTATTATTATTATCATTATTACTTTATCATATTACTAAGTTTGAAATTTGAATCTTCTATAAAAATAAGGTCTTCTTAACTTGACTTCTAGAAGTATATATTCATGTTTCTAGGAATAATGGTTCCTCATTGTATTTTGTCATCATGATAG
Organism: Sminthopsis crassicaudata; assembly: GCF_048593235.1. Lineage (NCBI taxonomy): Eukaryota > Metazoa > Chordata > Mammalia > Dasyuromorphia > Dasyuridae > Sminthopsis > Sminthopsis crassicaudata. Next base: position 616,995,837 of record NC_133618.1, on the reverse strand, counting down.
TCATCAGGGATTTATTTCATGACTATAACTCCCAACAATCAGTATCTAGATTATGGTGAGGTTGGTATTGATAATCTAAGTTGAACTATTTAAAAATATGACTTCAAAAAGTTTTGTTTTAGAAGATGGCCCCAACTGTAAAATGAGGGAGACTCAGTAAATTGTTGGGAGGATTCAGTGGATTTTAATTCAAGGTTTGAAGTGGCTTTCAACTCAACCTGGGAAATTTATGGAAACACAGATTTGTGTTTTCTGTATTTTTTTCAACTCAATGCTTTATTTATTTATTGTAACATTAATATAATCGAAAAATTCTTAATTTGTATTGGCATCTTTTGTTTTTATATCACCTTCATTTCCAAATATATCCCTCCTCCTCCCACAAGCCATTCCTTGTATCTAAGTATAAAAAGAGAGAAAAAACCTTAGTATATAGCTCTGTATATAACTTGTACATTCCTACTTATATACACATTGTTTCCTCCATTAGAACATAAGCTCTTTGAGGAAAAGGAATGATCTTACTTTTTCTTTGAATCCTAAGCACTTTGGACAGTACCAGATATATAGCACATATTTAATAAATTCTTGTGATTGAAATTGGATAGTGTATACAATACTCCACATCTATAGTCCCTTATGACATAAATTTTAAAAAATTATATTTTTCTTTCCTCTGTTCTGAAAGTATCATAGTATAATGAAAAAGACACTAGATTGAGCCAAGAAGTCAAATGACTCAGTGGAAAGAAAGCTGGAACTGGAATTGAGAAGACCTAAGTGTGAGTCATTTTGGAAACACTAATTGTATGACCCTGTGCAAAAATTAACTTCTTTGCCTGTTTTTTAACTATCAATGAGCATAATAATTATATCTATTTCCCCGAGTAGTTGTGAGGATCAAACAAGATGATATTTGTAGAGTGCTAAACATACAGTAGGTGCTTAAGTAGTGTTTCTTTCCTTCCTTCCTTCAACCAGCAATATAACCAAGGAAAATCAAATCAGTTCATCTCATGTGTAAAATTAGAAGAAGGGTAGTTATGTGGAAAAGAGATTAGATTTGTTCTGTCTTGTCACAGAGGGCGGAATTTTGTATTTAATTATCTTTGCACAAATAGAGTATTAGAAACTTGAGGGCTAACGATAGTGTTCAACATATTTTTGTAAGATTTTTGAGTTTTAAATTTTTCTCCTTTCCTTCTTTCTCCCTGCCCAACATAGCAAGCAATCTTATAGAAGCTATACATGCCAGTGTAACTTGACACCTTCTTTGCCACTTATTGCTTATGGCTATAGGCCACTTATAGTTGCCTACTGATCTAAATAATTTGTCCAGAATCACCCTGCCAATATTTATCAAAGCTGAGATCCATTATATCAAGCTTAAAAAATATTTATTGAATTTCACTTGAATCTTTTGCATTTGTTTCCATTAGTGGACCCAAGTAGATACAGCTCTCAAGAAGCAGCCTCAATCTGAAAGCCATAAGGAGTTGTAGACAATTGTTGAGACTCTCCCAATGCCTTACCCACAGTGAGCATCGCCTCCTCTAGGGAACCATGGGTCTCACTCTTAATGCTATCTTCGATGCTCTTGTTGGCAATTTTCTGGTATTCATCAAACACTGTGCAGAAAGAGTAGGGATTAGCGGGTCACAAGAATCTTTTAGGGAAAGAAAATTGCTACAGATAAGTTTTCTGAACCAAAAATCACAATCTATGGTCTAAGAAAGGCTTTCTTTTCTCTAATTTTTGAAATTGATTATATAAAATGCCTTACAAAGGTATAGAATTTAAATCGTTTACTTACACTTTTGAAAGAAAGAATAAATGAAAAGAAACACAAAATTTAGCAAAAAAGGTCTAACAATTAGTATAATGTTTTGAGGCTATTCACTGGACATCATTCCCTTTCAAGCATGCTACATTCTTGAACTTTTTGTTTTATATATTTGACATTCTATTTCCAATCTTATGGTCTTTGTGTATACCCATTCTTAGAATATATTTCATTTTCACTTCTGTCTCTTAGAATTTTTAGCTCCTTAAGTTCTAGTGCCATCTCCTCTGAGATACTACTAGAACTTACAAATTATTAGTATCCCTCATATGAATTATTAGTATCCCCATACATTTTATTAGTATCTCTCAACTTTTGCAAATATTACCAAGAATTTACTTATGTGTTTGTATACAGTTTCCATTTGCTTCTATGAGTACAAATTTCTATTTTTTTTCTCTCAATAGACTACAGACATCTGAAACACATTAAATACTTTGGTTAATTTTTGTTGACTATTGGAGTTGGTTCCCCTGCTTCTTATCTGAAGAACTTAACTGGTTCAGTAATTGTTTAATTCATCTTAAATTTTAAGGTGAATGTTTTAAACACATCAGTAACTTTCATTTATTTTTTGCTCTATGTTTTACAAGATCCTTTCCTCACAGTCAAGTTGAAAAAAAAGGTATTCCCAAGTATTATTAGTCCCAAATTGTTAATGGAGTCAGTAAGGAGTCACCTGTTAAAATTAAATTGAGTCAAACTCAGAACTCCTCATTCCAAGTGAATCTCTTTATTTGGTAGCCTGGCAGAGTGGAAAATGCACTGATCAAGAAAGTCAAGAAAGCTGGAATTGGGGTCCCATCTCCAGTACAGACTAGCTGTGTGATCTTAGCATCAGCTGTAACACTGGCAATTTGACCTCAAGATGGTAGAGGTAAAAAACACAAAACAAAACAAAAAAAAGTTAGGTATTCTATAGACGAGACTTCCTAATGGACACTGAAGAGAAATGGAAGTGGTTTGTGCATCTTTCCAGGTTGATATCATGAAGACAATTATAGCATTACAAATTTAGAGCCAGAAAGGATCTTAGAGGCCATGAGTCCAAACCCTTCATTTTATAGACGAGGAAAGTGACTGAGAGGGAGAAGTTAAGTGACTTGTCTAGTGTTATGCAATCTGAGACTGGATTTCAACTCAGTTCTTCTTTGCCCCAAGCCCTGAGTTCTAACCTTTCCCTATCCTTGATGTCTCATAAAGCATGATGTTAGGAAAGAATATAGCATTGTGTGATTCTAATTACATCACGTCTCCCCTCTGAGACTTATTTGGCTCAACTATAAAAAATAATCAATTATAATAAAATAACACAATTACATCTTTCTCACAGGATGATTGTAAGGAAAGTGCTTTGTAAATATTAAAGCAAAATGTAAATGAGAGCCATTATTAATTCAAATATTCAAGCACTCCTGATTTTGTTTGTGTGACTACTCTTTTCACTGATGCAGATAGCCACCCATCTATACTTTAGGAGATGGCCTTTTTTCTGGAGTTGTGGCTGAAATAATTATCACTTGATAGGCAACCTCCTAGTAACACATCTCTTCAAACTTAGCTAGAAATATATCTCTGTATTAAGAATTTTTCTAGCTGGTTGGAATTTAACTTGCCCGTTTGTCACAAGCTCTGGGAACACAGGATCATTTTCATACCACAATATAAGCACAAGAGGGGATTCAGTAGAGGGAGCAATAGTCCCTTTTATATCACTTTGCCAGAGGACAATCCTGAGTTTGAAGGACTGTGGTTATACTCCTCCATGGAATTACTTCTATTGTAAAAGATGATTCAATTACTTTGTTAGTCACCCATAACATCAAGAAGGTATTTGGTATTGCCATTAGAAAGACGAGTTCAAATCTAGTCTCAAATACTTACTAACTGGGAAAATCACTTGAGAATCACTTTCTTACTCTCATTTTTGTCTTAACGGGGATGATAAAGTACCTAATAGCACCTTCCTCTCAGAGTTGTTGTGAGGATTAAATAAAATAATATTTGTGAAGTACTTTGCAAACTTTAAACTGTATGTAAATACTAGTTAGTATGATTGTTGTATCAACAATCTACTTAGCTGAGTTCATAGAATCTCTGGATGATGTTCTTCTAGATACACTAGGTCATATGAAGATGGCCAGATACCCTATCTGTGCTAATTGTTAAACGGTGACCCTAGGCTGAAACCTTTCTCTCTTTCCAGGTAGACCTGCTCCAAATCTCTAGTCTCTCTCTGCAGTTTGAGGAGCTTCTCTGGATCTAGAGGAGTTCCTGTATCTTAGTTGCATCAATCCTGACCAATATTAGTTGCAGAGACTCAACTCTGAAGGATGAATGGGGGGTAAGAGCTGAGAATTTTAGTTCATTATTCTAGAAATCCCAAGTAGGTTTAATAGTAGGAGTAACCCATTCCCACACAGACACTGCCCAGAGATGAGGGACTGAACACATCAATTTCTCTATTTGCTTTAGATTTATCCTATCTTGATGTGATTCATGTGAAAAGTTGGATGCGATGGAGATTCAAGATTTGAACTGGTCCACAGCCAAAGCAGGGCTCACCAATAACTCTATGAAGGCTTAGTTACTACAGTGTTGGGCACATAGAAGGCACTGAAGAAATGTTGTTGACTGACTGTAGGAGTATGAAAACACTACAAAGAATGCTCTGTACCTCTCATCAAGTGTGTGGCGCTCCGGGTGCAAAGGATGGTGATAAATTTCATCTCATCAGTACCGTGTATCTTTTCTCCAGCTGCATAGAGATCCTAATAGCACAAAGAACATTTATTTACAATGTGTTTGTCAGCCCCAACAATATCTACTTGTGAGAAAGTCTAAAAACTGAAAGAAAAGTATCATGGTGGAGAGCATTTGAGTCACCATCATGGAGGGAGAAGCAGAAGGGATTTTGTTAAAGGAGTAAATGTCCTAGAAACGCTTGTTCTGTTCCATGAATTGGAAATAAGCTATTTTTAAAAAGGAATAAGTGGTCTCTGTGTGGTTCTAATAGGGAAGATTTTGAAAAGTGATCAGTGTGGATGCAGAGGGCACTCACTGACTGGGTGAGCCTTTCTGAGCAAGGAAAGTGGTAAATAATAGTTTTAACTAGGTTGTTCTGTCATTACAGTTATGTCCAACTCATTGAACTCATGTAGACTCTAGCCACTGAATCACCTGGCTGCCCTTTTAAGCTATGTTGGGAAAGAATAAAAAAGAATTAGGATTGCCTTTTGACTTGGGTAGGACTATGGATGACAGAAGGAAGACCGAATGATTCAATGTCTCATTGTGGTGTGGAGGTGATCCTGCTTTCTTAAAAGTTCTGCCATCAGTATGCAAAGGAAGCAGTTTGTTGAATTGAGAAAAGTTTTGGACAGGCCATCAGAAGAATTGGTTCTTGTCTAATTTTATTGATTGGACAGGTCACTCCTCCTCAATAGATCTCATTTTTTAAACGAGAAAGCTTGATGGCATATAAAATTCATTCCTCTGATTTTCTCTGATTCTAGTTTCTAAATATAATAATAAAAGGTCTCTATGGATATTTTTTCAGATTGAATCCCATAGAAAATTAAAATTGTAATGCTGATATAGTAGAGGGCCAGCCTCAGAGTCATGTGGGTTCATCATGTTCCACCTCTGCCATCTACAAGTTATGTGATTCCAGGCAAATTCTATAACCTCTCCGTGCTCGAAGCTAAATATTTAATATTTAAGACATAGACCAAGTTCGGATGTCCTTTGGTACAGGGAGTTTCCTGAATGGGAATTTCTCTATAACAGTGAAATCACAGATTGGGCTAAAGAAACAAACCAAATTATAACAAATCTGGTGTCTATCTTTAGATAACTTATATATTCACTTATTTAACTGATAAGAAAGAGATAGTTTTCTTCTACTTTCTTTCTCAAAGAACTTCTTTGGTTTAAGTATGGAAATAGAATGACAGAAAATTGGCTCCTAATTCAATGACAGAAGAAATCTCAACTATAACTATTGGAATGTTTATTTGAAATGTTAAGCTAGGTAGGCAAGAGAGGCAGTAACCTAGGATCCCACATATATGGGATAAGAAGAGAAATTTGGGGATAGTTATTTTTATAAATGTACTTGTTTTGAAAGACAGAAAATTCCTTTGTGTCTCATAAGTGTTTTTTTTTTTTGTGATAATAGAATAATAGCTCAAATCCTCCAGTGGACAGTGACATGTAAGGGAACAAATTTCAAACTTTGTCCATTGGGGACTTTCTTTTTTCTTCTAATTCAAGAATTCCAAGTAGATGACATCTTTCTAACTCCTTCTCACAAAGACACTGGTCTGACCTAAAAGGAGTTGAATACATCAGTTTCCATTGAAATCTGGGTCTAACATAGTTCCAATTTTCCAGTGCCTACATGGGAGGTAAACAGCATGGTGTCTGCATATGTTTGTGTGTGCAAAGAATGTATGTATGTGTGTGTGTGAAGGATGTATGGAAAACTTTAATTTCTAGGGAAGCAATGATGAGGCTCATGAATAGGTTGGACTAACTATCCTCTGAGATTCTTTAGAATTTACTTGGGCAAAACCATTAAAAATGAGAAAAGTATCAAGGAAGAAATAAAATTAAAATACCAAGAGAGAAACAACATAAATAGTGGTTTAGCTTTGAACATGTTAATGTACTTTTAAATATTAAAATTATATGTCATAGAGGCTTGAACCTTTATATTCTGGTTTTTTTTGTTGTTCTTTGTATATGGAAATGCCCATATTTTCTAGTGTTTGACAAGTTTAGAATAATAAAAAAATTCATTTAATAATTAAAAAGTTTACCTGTGCATCCTGGAGTGCCAATCCTGGATCCACAAACCCACTCACATCATCTCTACTGCCCTGGAAGAGGAAAAAAGTAGTTTTATAAGGCAATGGAATCTTTCCACCTGACCCCAGATTAGACTTGAAGCTGAGGCTGAACCCTACATTCCTAGCCTTGGCTAACCTTGTAGTGACAAATAAGTCTGCACTGTTCCATTCCGCTGACATTGGAATCATCAAAGATTTTCCCTCTGCAAACCTGATTGACCTAGCTCTCTAACTTAGATCTTCTCAGGGAACCAGACTAGTAGGCTCTCTCATGGTTGCCTTGGGGACCATCAGAAACACAAACCCCTTCTTACTTGTAGAAGGCAGACCAGGATTCTTTCCAGGTATCCACTGGTGTCTGATTTAATATCTTCTTCCAGGTTGGAACCATATTCTACAAGACAGAAACTCAGGAGGGTTAATGATATTGAGTCAAATTTATATAGCACTTTAAAGTGTAAAAGTACTTTTTCTTCTGTGATGAAACGACTCTCTGAGATAAGTATTCTTAGAAAAAAAATACCAGATTTAGAACAACTGGGGCCTGGGGTAGCAGAGAGTTAGAACAAGAAGGGATTGTAGAAGCCATTGAGACCCTTCCATTTTATAGATGAGGAAACTGAGGCTGAGAAATCAAGTGACTTGTCTAAAATCACACAGTTAGTAAATGTCTGAGACAACATTTGATCATGTAGCACATTAAAGATAAGGAAACTGAACATTGGGGAGATTAAGTGAATTGCTTAATACTCCAGAACTAAAGTAAAACAGTTGGGATTTGAATTCAAATCTTGTGACATCAACTTCAAGAATGTGTTGTACTGCTCATTGCAGTGTTGGTGGGCAGCAAAATCTGTTCACATCATCGTGCAATGGAGAGAGCCCTTGATATAGATACATACATACATTTTGCAAAATCCATTGGTTTTTCTATAAATGTGATTTTGAGCCAGTCCATATCCTCCTTAACCTTCTGTTTCTTAACTTGTCAGATGACAGACTATCTATACGGCCGTGTTCTTTGATTTTCTGTCAGGTTTTTAGAACCAGATGTCCCTATCACCATACTGAGTCTGAGAGTAGCCTCTTGAGGAGTTCATCACCTTTCTACTCTTGCCATGGCTTGAAGAGCAACACTCCTGTTCACAATTCTTCCTTCTCATTGAAATTGGTCTGTATAACTTGTATTATATTTCTGAAGCCTATCGAGCAAGTTTTCCCTAAGATTTGCCTATGGCTTCCATCTTAGTTCCTTTTCCTTTATAGTACAGTAGGGCAGAGAGCACAGACTTTATCATTTGCACATGTCACAAATTATTAGTCTGTACCTTAGTGAAAAAATAAGAGGAGGCAGCTAGGTGGCTCAATGGATAAATTGATGGACCTGGAGTCAGGAAGACCTGAATTCAAATCCATCTCAGACATTTATAAGCTTTGTGACTATGGGCAAATCATTTAACTTCTGGAGAAGAAAATGGCAAGCCATATCAATATCTTTGTCAAGAGGATCCCATGGACAGTCTGGTCCACTGGGTCATGAAGAGTCAGATACAACTAAAAGACTGAACAACAACAACTTAATAATCAATTTGTTAGTAATTTGAGGCAGTCCTTACATTACTATGCCCTGGGAGAGAATGCCATTTTAATTCTCATTTTTTCCCTTCTAGACAAGCTGTTATTAATGAGAAAAATTTAATAAGTACTGGAGGGAGACAATTTAAAATTATAAAAATAGCCTTCACTGGCTATGAAATACAGTAATGAATATAAGAGCAATTTTCAATTTACTTGGAAAAATATAGTTTCTGTGAAAAAAATCCCCCAAATAAAATAGTTGGTATAATAGATGGTGAGCAAATAAAAAGTTAATCTCTAAAATCTCTACAGCCAACATTCTATGCTTTTTTACTTCTGTATAACATCATATAGATCTTTACTTTCCCAAAGTGTTTTACCCTATAACAGTGGATAACTTCCATCTCCCCATATCTTTGTCTCTATTATTACTAAACCTTCTCATTGGTGAATTACGTTCAGTAACTGCCATGTGAATCCATGGCATGAGGTGTGAATGGCATGGCTATAATGATTCTTACCTTCCTCATAAGCTTTCATGATTTCCCTAAGGTGGGCTTTGGTCCGAGATGCCAAGATCTCAATGATGACACCTTCTTTGGTTCCTATACCCTAGGAAGAGAAAGAAATTCCATATAAGAGTAACTCCTAGCAAATGGCAGCCTTTGGTCGGATTGGGAGGATACTATAAGAGACAGGTTCTTAGGGTGGTAGAGTGTTGCACTTGAGCATATTTCAATGACAGAGAGAGAGAGAGAGAGAAGAGAGAGAGAGAGAGAGAGAGAGAGAGAGAGAGAGAGAGAGAGAGAGAGAGACAGAGAGGCAGAGACAGAGAAAGAGATAGCATCAATCCTTCCACCTCATGGCAGACATTTACTAAATGTCTACCATGGAGGATGCAGAAGGTTAAACATTCATCCTCCTTGTGGAGAGCTGACACCTCAGGCTGCGTTTGGATGAGCAGCACTTCAGCTGATCCTTGACAGGACTTGACCATTGCTTCAGTTACCTTCATGGCATCGTGTAATTCCTTGGCTTCATATTTGTACGGTGGGTACATGAGAGCTATGATAAGTCTCTCAAACTTGCCACTCAGTTCAGATTTCAAGGTCTCAGTCAGATCCTAGTGTAACGAGAAAATAAGAAGATGCTCCATCAGAGATAATCTGGCTCATACACATTTCCTTGCCATTGCCAGTTTTTAGAAAAGAAGCCATAGAGACCTTGCTGGTTCATTCCCTTTCATCTTTTCTCAGGACCATATTGCCCAGATGTCTCTCTAGTTCAGATGTTCTATCTCTAATCACTAATATTAGCCATCAGAAGTGGATGCAATGTCATTTAACATTGGACTTTGTTAGCTAAAGGATAGCATTGCAGTCTTGCCATCTTGGTACTGTTCTCCTTTCCTCCCATGAGCTCCTTTAACCTGCATATGTTCTGCATTGTTTCTCCAGCCAACAAATATGAGTTAGCCTTTTTATCTTATCTTATCCTCTATCAGTGGCCAGTTCTGAATCACTCCATCAAAGGAACTTGAGGTTAGCCAATCATAGTGAATGCCAAGGGAAGCAGAATCAGGCTGCAAGCCTTTTTTGTACAAATGTATTCTCTTGACAGCACCTCCAAAGCAGATATTTAGCTTAAGTCAGGTAGGTCAAGTAATAGCTAGAGAGTTAGACTTTGTGTTAGGAAGAACTATACTTGAATATTACTTTCTGAGTTACCTCTCCTGAGTTTCAGTTTCTTCATCTGTAAAATAGGAATAATAAGGGCATCTATCCCTCAGGGTTGTTCTGAGGATCAATACATATAAAGTACTTTTCAAACTTTAGAGCTCTATATCAATGTTAGTTGTTAATATTGTCACTGGACCCTTGAAATTCCACTCAATGGGAAAGGAGAGATTCTTCTTGCTAGTTTGGGGAATCATTGAGTCACAGTAATTGCTTTTTAAAAAAAAATAATACTTGTGTGATACTTTTTAGATTTGCAGAGTTCTACAATTATCTCATTTTATCCTTATAAAATCTTGGAAGTTTAATATTATTATTATCCTCATTTCACAAATGAGGAAACCGAGGCAATCATGCCTTATTAAGTATCTGAGATAAGATTTGAGCTCAGGTCTTCCTGAATTCAGGACCAGAGCTGGCAAAGCTATTATTATATACATTTTATGGACTTAAGGCTGGAGACTGTGGACATAATTGTATCTGATTTCACTCCTCTTGTTCTAACACAGAGCTGCATTACTCACATAGGTAACCAGGTAATTTAGTATAATAATAATAATGATACATTTCTATAGCACTTTAAGGTTTGCAAATTTTATCTTATTTGCTCTTCATGATAGATAACCTGGGAAGTAGGTACTGTTATTATTCTCATTTTGCAGATTAAGAAACTGAGTCAGACAGAGCTAAATGACTTGCCCAGGATCACAGTCCAGTAAGTGTTCGAGGCAGATCTCTGGACATCAAGTGCAGCCCTGGCACTGCCTTCCAAGACTGGCAAAGGAAGTGACTGATGGCAGGAGGCCATGTGGTGTCATTTCTTACCTTTCCATACCGACACTTGAATGCTTTAGCGATCTGTTGCCGCTGTGCGTTGCTCCTCTTGGTGAGAACATCAATGATGGCTTGCTCGTTGGTACCTGTTGAGGAACAAGAAAATTTGATTAGCATAAGACAACTGATGTTTGGAAGCAGAGACTCCATAGTCTCATCAATAGAACAACCAGTTGTTTGAGAAGTTTGTAGTCATTGCCTTCGACTCCTAGCTGCAGCACGCCGAGCACTGGACGATCCCATGAGCAATCCTGCAGGATTTAGCTTAGAGACCGTTCTGGACAACTTGCCCTACTAGTATATATTCTATATATTTTTTCTCTGCTTATAGACATACATATTGTCTTCTCTGTTATAATGTAAGCTCCTTGACGTCCCAGGTCACTTCATTTTTGCCTTTGTATTACTCTCAGCATCTAATGCAGCACCTTGACACAAAGAAGGCATTTAATAAATGCTTATTGATTCATTGATTGACTGATTTTTCCCCTCACATTTCTAGTCAAGGCTACTGTAAAAATTATCTTGTAGCAGCTAATACTGATTTTTAAAGACTTCTTTTAGAACAACGTTACCCTAATTACACCAGGCAAGAAGAAAATGTCCCTGGATCCACCAGAAATTGGTGCTTTATAGAAACAATAAGAAGACCTGTTCACTCTCATCACTTACTAGTTGTGAGTTCAAAGACAAGACATTTGACTTTCTCTGAGATTCAGTTTCTTCACCTGTAAAATGGGAATAATAATAGTTATACCACCTATAGGATTCAAAACTAAGAAAGAACTTAGAGGTCCTGTCCTTCAACCCTTTGTTTTAAGATGAGGAAACTAAGAAAAAGCCTGGTAGAGATGGGATAAGAACCTGAATCTTCTAGATCTCAGGCCAAAGATCTCTCCCTAGCCCCAGGCTGTGACCTTCCTTCCTCTAAGTGTTCCCGGATCTTAGCCTTCACTCCTGAAATCACTATCTTGTGTACTGCCTAGAGGGAGAGAGAGGTGAACGTGGAATTTGAATGCAGTCTCTATAGTGGAAGACCAGAGTGAGGGAGGATCTCTCAAGTCCTCTGAGTTTGGCTTTCCTCCTCCATCCTTTTGAGTTCTGGATCTAGGATTCTGTGATCAGCTCAGAAAGAAGCTTTCACCTCATTCCAAGAAGATGAGAAGAAACATTTCAGTTGATGTTAGCCCTGTCACAAGAGCAGAGAGTCTAATATGTTATTAAAAGGCAGAAAGTAAAATGAGTCACTTGGAATTTAGCACTATCCCACAAGCCCATCTTGACCCAAAAACCTCACTGTGGCTGGAGAAACAGTTATTTTCTCGCATGAAAGCCTTAGGAGATGGCCATAGTTAATTTCTAACTATTTCTGCCTCCAAACTGCTGGACTCATGGTGTATGTATGCATGTATATATGTGTAGGTGTATGTATATACCTATATATAAGTATATATGCATATATGTATATGTGTGTATTATGCAGTATATGTATGCACAAATGTATTGTCACAAGTACATACATATGAATATGTCTGTATGTACATGTATATATGGACACGTGCATATAGATTTGCATAAATATATAATTGTGTATGTGTGTATGAATATATGTATGCATATAATTGTATATATCTATATGTATGTATACATAGATATGTACATATATGGGCATATATGTATAATTATAGGAATGATTATTAATCACCAATAATTTGGGAGACCCAGAGTTCTCCCCTTTTGTCAAAGTTCTGATTTAAAAAAATAAAAAGTTCAGTCTCTTAAAGAACTTTATTGATAATGAGACTGAATTAATTCTCCTCAATCTTGGTCAGACCCCAAGCAGCTTTATAAGGAATTTAATCTAATGTGGGAAGCCCACTGTCTTCTACTCAGGTTTGGGTGGGGATATTGCTCAAGGTGTCCAAGAGTGACATGATGTCATTAGCCCCTCATTTTAATATAGCCCAATTTTCATTATGCTAACCAATCAGAATTGCTTGGCATTTCTCTTCTCAAAAAACAAATAAGCCCTGAGTCTGCTACCCTGGTGGTCTTTAATCTAAGGCAGATGGTCAGATGATAATTCTTTTATTAACAATGTACTGGCCTTATTAATACAGTGATTAAATTACTCAGAAACTCTGTTTTTCAAGTCTTTTAAATTATCACTATATACATATATGCAGAGAGACATTTATACAAATACATATATATACACATATACATACACACATATATAATATATGTACATAATACATATATTTATATATACATAGATGGATATATGCACATATGCATGTAAAATATATATATATATACACACATATGCATGTAAAATATATATATATATACATATATATACACACATATGCATGTAAAAATATATATATATATATATATACATATATATACACACATATGCATGTAAAATATATATATATATACATATATATACACACATATGCATGTAAAATATATATATATATATATATATATATATATATATATATACTATCTCTCTCTCTCTCTCTCTCAGGCACACACACACACACACACACACACACACACACACACACACAAATATCCCCTTGATATGTTTATACTAATCTTTCCATTTCAACCCACTTGACACAATAATTGGTTATTGTTGATTTGGTCAAAAATCTGTGATTAAATTCTTGTATTGATCTTCAGAGTGAGGAAACTTAACTGCTTTGCAATTTCTAATCTTAGAAAGTGGCCCAAAGGCATTTGGAGACAAAGCTGTGTTAGAATTACTCAATAGGTATGTGGAAAGACTGGATTTAAATCCACACCTTCCTCAGTTCCTTATCCAGTCTATTTACTATTCCCATGCTGCCTCTATATAAAATAGTTAATTCTTTGAAAACAAATAAAACCACTTAGGATGACCGTAAAATAATTTTTCAAAGGCAGGGCTCATTATGTGACAACTTACCAATTCCTTTCATGGCTGTGTACAGTGTTTCAGCATCAGGGTCAGGGTTGAAGTGGGGGCTGCCTTTCACAGTGATAGCTTCTTGCTCAACCTGGGAAAAAATAGAATGATCATTCCATCATCTCTGGTTGTAGCCAGACCAGACACACTATCAGGAACCTATATCTCTGTGGCATTTGGTTCAGAAGCTAGTATACTCAAGCATATACAATAAACAGGTAGTCTGCAAATTACAGCAATTTTGGAAACTCTCAAAGTTCCTTTCTGGAAGGAGAAGAAGACTTGAATTAATTTTCCTTTCTTAGACACTGCCTTTCATACTCAAATCGACAAGGGTTTATTAGTTACCCTTAAGCACCAGACACCATGCTCAATTGCTCAGAACAGAAAGAAAAAACAAACTGGTACTTGTTCATAGGAAATTTCCATTCTATTTGCAGAGAATGCTATCTTTTCATTCTTCACTTTTCTCTACCAATCTCCCCATTCCCATTTTCCTCCTCCTTTTGGTAATGGGCTTTGCCGTTGGTCTGCAACTTGAATGTGCTTAGGAGGTAACACTACGCATTACAGTTTTCTGTATTTGTGTCTTGTTCATGAAAGCTTCCAGACAAGCACCATGTTTTAGTTAAGTATAATAGCTCTTCCAGCACATAACACAGCTTACAACTTATATTGAGTACAACTTGTCTTAGGTCTTTAATAAGTGTTTGTTGACTGGGCGATCTAAATAATAATTCCCTCCACACTTGATTTACCTTCTGCCACTGAAGTGATGGTCAAGGGAAATAAATTGCCTAAGTACTAAGTAAGATAATGGGCAAAGTGGACTGAGTGCTGGACTTGGGAGCAG